>NC_057800.1:572053649-572053975 GCF_018294505.1 Triticum aestivum
GCGAATCCGTTTCGCCTAAATTTGAAAAAAAATCCTACCGAGTGGAGAGCAGTCCTCCCACTCGGGGGCTTAGCTGCAGTCCAGTACTCGCCTAAGTTCCCTCACTTGAGGACTTAGCTGCAGTCAGGCACTCGCCTAAGTTTGAAAAAATCCTACCGAGTGGAGAGCAGTCCTCCCACTCGGGGGCTTAGTTGCAGTCCAGTACTCGCCTAAGTTCTCTCACTTGAGGACTTAGCTGCAGTCAGGCACTCGCCTAAGTTTGAAAAAATCCTACCGAGTGGAGAGCAGTCCTCCCACTCGGGGGCTTAGCTGGAGTCCAGTACTCG
>NC_057800.1:572054354-572060703 GCF_018294505.1 Triticum aestivum
CCAGTGCTCGCCTAAGTTTTCCCACTCGGAGACTTAGCTGCAGTCCGGCACTCGCCTAAGTTTGAAGAAATCCTACCGAGTGGAGAGCAGTCCTCCCACTCGGGGGCTTAGCTACAGTCCAGCACTCGCCTAAGTTCTCTCACTCGGAGACTTAGCTGCAGTCCAAGTACTCGCCTAAGTACGAAACACATCCCTCTCTGCAGTAACGAGGTGCAGGTCGACTGCCACCTCCTCCTCGGGGAGCTTCGCCACAAATACAAAATGCGCTCCATCACCGACCCGCAAGGACGACGAGGCGTAGGTCAACTGCTACCTTCTCCTTCGGAGCTGCGCCACAAATACAAAAGTTGTCTCGAATAAAGATCGATTTCCACTTGACGGGGAATTCATAAAGATATTCAACAATAAACCAAGTTCAGATAAATCCTAAAGGTTCCGGACCACAAATCAAAGTGCTCGGGCATTCAGCCCGAAAGAGTTTAACGGTTACAAAAACCACTCGGCATTCCGAGGCAAATTTAAGGTGAGGCATAAAAGTTTGTTCACTCCGCAGGAGGAGGGCTGGCAGGCTCGACGAACTCATCCAGGTCAACGCCGTCGGTGATCCGAGTGGCTGCAGCGATGAAAGTCTCCATAAAAGTTCGGAAGTCATGCTTCTGGGTGTTGGCGACCTTGATTGCTGCCAGTTTGTCTTGTCGCACCTCCTTGCAGTGGACATGAACCAAAGACAGAGCCACATCAGCGCCGCACCAAGCAGAAGACTTCTTCCACTCCTACAATCGGTCAGGGATTTCATCAAGTCGAGTCATCAGGGACTCAAGATCATTTTGGAGCACAGCCTCTGGCCAAAGTGCCGGGTCGATCCATGACATAGCGACCTTCAATCGAGCCAAGTAGTCCACGACACCGTCAATGCGGGATTCCAGTCGGAGCAGATTCATGGCAGTTTCATCTTTCACGGGAGAATTGATTGGATCCAAAACAGGTTCGATCCGCCCAGTCTCCTCCTCGAAGTTCTGGCAAAACTCTGCATTCACGATCCAAGGATAAGTCAATTTTCGTACACTGAGTCGACACAAAAAAAATCAGTCGGAACAAAATATGCACCTTCAAGCTTGATGAACAACTTCTTGGCAAGGCTTCTCAGATAGCTCTCCAGATCGTCCCTCCTGCGAGCAATGCTTTCCATCTTCTCGCCCAGGATGAGATTCTCCTTCTTCCAGTGCGAGCACTCCTTGTTGGTGTCATTCAGAGCAGATTTCAGCCTGGTATTCTCTTCTTCCAACTGGCCGAACGAAGCCAACTTCTATTCAGCCAGAGCGGTTCTGTCGTCAGCTTCCTTTCGAGCAGTAGCCAAATGCTGGTCCTTCTTTGTCAGAGCCTCTCTTAGTTTTTCTGCAAAGAAACAATGCTTGGTCCAGAAAGAGCGGAAGGGTACTCAAGCCTAAGACAGACTAGTTGACAAACTCGTCTTACCAGTGGTGCTGTCCTTGACTTTTTGCAGCTCTGTCTTGGCCAGCTCCAAGTCAAGGTTCAGTTGGATCTGCTGTCTCTCCAAGTCAGCAAAACAAGCTCCAAGATCACAAGATTTCTGAAATCAAAGAGGAGAAATTATTTCACAGCAAAAAACAACAAAGACAATAAGTACTAAGACTACGGTCGACTGCCCGCAGTCCACCATTGTCTCGGGGACTACACCCAGTGGGTGCACTTTGTGTGCCCCCACCAGTTCTGATCCCACTCGACCGGCCCACCGGAATCGAGTGCAGGGAGTAAAAAAAAGGAGAGAAAGAACTCAGACCATAGTCGACTGCCAGCAGTCGACCGTGGTCTCGGGGACTACACCCAGTGGGTGCACTTTGCGTGCCCCCCACCGGTTCTGATCCCACTCGACCAGACCAAGTGGAAGAGACAAACTACAAAGACTATAGTTGACTACCAGTAGTCCACCGTAGTCTCGGGGACTACACCCAGTGGGTGCACGCAGCGTGCCCCCACTAGTTCAAAAATTCAATCGATGCACCCAGTGGGTATACAGATGCAAAGATTTTCAAAAAGAGTCTTCAGGTAGCATATCCTAACAGAACAAGCAGCGACCAACTAACCTGAACGTTGCTCTGGAGAGCCAAGCTGGCATCGTAGGCGGCCTGGCTGGCGTCCCGCACCATCTTCATCTTCTCCATCATAATGCCCGCCTGGCGTATGGCTTCCTTGGCAGCATTCACTTCGTCCTCTGGGACATGATGGGTCGCAAAAACCAAAGGCGGGTCGACAGGGGCCTGAGCAGTCGACGAAGAAGGCACGTCGAAGGTAACAGAACCCCGATTGGCATCACCAGCGTCCTGAACGACTGGTTCCGCCCTTGGCGTCGATTGTGGCACCTCGCTTGCAGGAACTTGCCTACTTCTCCTTGTTAAAGGCCTCTCGGTCTCTTCATCATCATCATCAGGGAGGTCAATAACGTTAGGGGTTGTTCAAAGTTCAATCGACAGAATCACATCACCCAATGGTACACATTGCAGTTGAATCGACCAAAATAAAGACAGTATGGCAGAAATCATACCCAGTTTAGATGTGACCGCATCCTCCATCACCTCATCATCGTCCCTGTAAGCTGAGGTCCCAGAAGTACCAGCGCTGCCAGTTCCCAAGTCCGTCTGGTTAACACAAGAAAAACAAGCAGCACAGGGCGTCGAGTGAAGATAGAAAGAGACACTCACGTTGAGGCGACGGGGATGTCAATCTTAATATTCGGCAATGCCTTCCGAAGCTTCAGCTCTGCGACTTTGGGATGCTTTGACGCTTTCTCAGTCGGAGTTGGCGAAGAGGTCCGAGGACGCTTTGAAGACTGACCGGCTTGAGCAATCGCCTTTTCACGGGCGCTCGGCCGTTCTTGGTCAAGTTTGGACCGCCTCTCCCTGCGAGGAGGCGACTCAACTTCTTCTTCGTCACTCGGGTCGTCGCTTTCTTCGTCCTCTTCACTGTTAGAAGTCCATTCGCCACTGTCGCTGCCGCTCGCCTCGCCTTCTAGATCTTGCTCTTGCTCTCCATTGGGCGTCGAGTACATTTCAATGAGGGCCTGAAAGGATAACAATCAAAAGACATTCAGTCGACCACAAACGGGACATCACATGGTGAACCGGAAAGTTACTTGATAAAACAGAAATATACCTGCTCCGGCTGGCGCGAGTTGTCTAATGGAATCACCCTCCTAGATCCCCGAGGGTTGTCTTTGTTGCCAGTGATTCCCCTCAACCAGTTCTCCAAGATATCCTCGCTGACCTCCTTCGGGTGGATCCGAGTGGTGTCTTCGAGCCCAGAGTACATCCACATCGGATGATCGCGCGCCTGAAGAGGTTGGATGCGTCGACCGAGAAAGACCTCCAGCAGATCCATCCCGGTCACTCCGTCGCGGACGAGCTGGACGACCCGTTCGACCAGCTCCTTGACCTGTGCCTTCTCTTCTGGAACTATCTTCAGAGGAGCAGGCTTCTCCACTTGAGCCAAGGAGAAAGCGGGAAGTCCAGTCGACTGGCCAGGGGTTGGCTGATCCTTGCAGTAAAACCAAGTCGACTGCCAGCCCCGGACCGAGTCAGGAAGGATCATTGCTGGGAAAGTACTCTTGCTCCTCATCTGGATCCCCAGACCACCGCACATCTGGATCACCCGCGTCCTCTCGTCACTCGACTTGGTCTTTTTGATCGACTGGGAACGGAAAGTGAAGATGTGTTTGAAAAGCCCCCAATGCGGTCGACAGCCCAAGAAGTTTTCGCACATGGACACGAAAGTGGCTAGATAGACTATGGTGTTCAGGGTGAAATGGTGGAGCTGAGCCCCAAAGAAGTTCAAAAAACCCCGGAAGAAAGGGTGGGGAGGCAGCGAGAATCCGCGATCTACGTGGGTTGCTAGGAGGACACACTCACCCTCTCTGGGCTGCGGCTCAGTTTTGTCCCCCGGGAGCTGAGCCGACTTGTGGGGGATCAATCCCCCCTCCACCAGGTCATCGAGGTCATCCTGCGTGATTGCCGAGCGGATCCAGTCGCCCTGGATCCAGCCCGCCGGCAGGCCGGACCTCGACGAGGATCCGCCCTGGTTGGTCCGCTTGCCCTTCGCCTTCGCGGTTGCCTTCTTTGCACGTTCCAGCGCTGCCGTCTTGTCCTTCCCATGGTGGCAGATCGAGCTCGAGCGGAGTTCCAGCGACGAGGCGGAAGCAAGAGTGGCGGAGAGATCGGGAGAAAGAGAAGAGAGAATGGCAGCGTGCGGAGCAGAGCCCCGGCCCAACGCTTTATATGAGGCTGCTTCCGAGCGGCTGACTGGTAGGCCCGAGCGGCCCTGTCAAATACTGTGGCAATCGCGCGCGATACGTGGCGAAAAAGGTGGCGCAGGGATCGAGGCGGCTCCGCACTATCCCATCCGATTACTGTAGCCTCCCCCGTCCCGTGCGCTTCCCAAAATTTGGATCCCGCGAAATCTACGGGCCACAGAACAACTTGTCAGACCGAAGATCTCCTCCGCACCGTCACTAGGAGCCTTTCAAGTATAGGAACTCACCCGACAAAAACTAAGAATGGATCAAGGCGACTGGAAAGGAAGTTGCTGTCATCACTCTGATTCATTGATCCGAAACGAGACATGCTCACGACATGAAAGATGAGTCAGAGAGGTGCTCAAACCCTTTCCCACTCAAACCTCGATCCATTCGGGGGCTAATGATGAAGTTATGTACCTAGGGTGGGGTCATGGACCTGTCCAAACTGACCTACCCAAGGACATCTCCAGAGGAAATCACCTTTCAATCGACTTGGAGGTGTTCCACTTGACGGACTCGAAGATACTCGACCAAGAAGCAATCACTCGACCAAGAAGCAACCACTCGATGGTCAGGAGACCTAAGGGCACTCTGCATACTAACGGTCGGTTATTAAATAGCTTTTATGGTCATCATAGCACTTTATTAGGGGCATTACCAGTAACGCCCGACATTAATGTATTTAAACCCTTTGTAACTGAGGGCGGGAGGGGTCTGGCGAACTCTATATAAGCCACCCCCTCCTCAGGGACAAGGGTTCGCACCCCTGTAATTCATACATGCATAATCCAGTCGACTGCCTCCGGGCTCCGAGACGTAGGGCTATTACTTCCTCCGAGAAGGGCCTAAACTCGTAAACCTTGTGTGCTTACAACTTCTCCATAGCTAAGATCTTGCCTCTTCATACTTACCCCCCTACACTACTATCAGACTTAGAACCACGACAACGAACACGTATGCAAATGCAATGCACATGATGACATGATATGAGATGCGTGACAACGACAACAACACACAGAGACAAAAACCCGAACCCGAGGAAAATAAGATAACTTAGGCCGGAAACGGCAAGAGTTGGGATGCATATAAGGTAAATTACATCCGGGGTGTTACAAGTAGGCAGGCTTGAGCAAGGAAAATCCTACACTAAAAAATGTTTTTGTGCTACTTTTATTACTTTGGACCCAAGCCACTGCCATACTAGCTCAACTCCTAGGCCCATTGACAAATGCACAGCTCAAACGCGCAGAGATAAATGATGATGGCGTCCAAGAGAGTCCATCACGGATAGCTAAGTTGCCTGGTAAATCACTGCTTGTCATATAGTAGGATAAAATAATTGTATTTCCCGTTACTACGAGTGATCAGTGGACAATATATATAACATGTAGAGTAAAAAAGAGATGCAACAAGTGTACAACCTCTTTGGCGAAGCCATGTCAATCTCAGCGTGATTGGGTTGGCCGGTGAGGATGCTCCGGTTGACTTGGCTGTCGGAGGAGGGGAAGAAGATCTTAGGCGTCTGGAGATGGAGCCCGAGGTACTGCTCCGCTGTGATGGAGGGTTTCGTCGTTGGAGCAGCTTCGGTGAGTTGTACGACGCTGAGGCTGAAGCAGGACAAGAGAGACGACGAACAATGTTAACCTGAGTGGAATTCTAATAGCTTCTCCAATACATAACGTAAAATACATAACCATGAAGTGCTAGATGTAAAATACACCAGCCGCTCATCTCTGAACTTAACTATCGAAACTGAATTTAACTATCAAAACTGAACTTAACTGTTGAAACTGAACTTAACTGTCGAAACTGAATTTTGCTGTCAAAATTGAATTTTGCTGTCAAAACTGAACGCACTAGCAAGGTGAGGCTACACGTCGGTCGACTGACTTTTTCATCTCTGGTCAGTCGATTTTGCAGCCGTTGGATACGA
Organism: Triticum aestivum; assembly: GCF_018294505.1. NCBI lineage: Eukaryota > Viridiplantae > Streptophyta > Magnoliopsida > Poales > Poaceae > Triticum > Triticum aestivum. The sequence goes on from NC_057800.1 coordinate 572,060,597, forward strand.
AATGAAGGGCCTGCGGTTCATCTTGAACCTCCACCCCCCTGAGCCGCCAACCACCCCCGGCCAAACAACAGCCCCCCCCCCCTGCCGCCCGCGGCAGGCGGTGCGCC